>NW_027185386.1:1303638-1306138 GCF_022577435.1 Embiotoca jacksoni | reverse complement strand
GAAGTCTTCTGAAAACCTGCAGAAAAAAAGAAAAACCATGAGAAGAAAAGCAGGACAGAAACAAGGAAAACATGAAAAACATGCACACGCACACAAAAGGAAGCATCGTCAAGCTATGTTTATGTTGGAGTTTTGTGAGGCATCACAAAGTTTCCTCTCTTGTACATTCAAGCAGGTCAAAGTTTTATATTCTTCCAGACAGAAAAACAAAAAGAGTGCGGAAGAGGCTCTATTACCTGTTTCTGCTTCTGAGAGAAACACATGGAAAAAGCCAGAGAAATACATGAGAGGCATAGACGCAACAACACAGGACATCAACAGAGAAGAAGGCTTCAGCATCAACAGCGGGAGGTGAAAAACTCACGTGACGTGTTCACTTAGAATGACAACAAACTGCAGTTTAAGCTGCGACACCGACGACACAACGCGGCGCCGTTTCCTGTAAAGCGTACCTGTGTCTGCCCCAGCGGTCTCTGGCTGCTCCAGCTGTCCTTGGTTCTTTGGTGCAGCTTGCTGCTCAGCTCGTTGATGATGCTGGGCTTCATGCTGGACGCAGGAGGGTAAATCTTCTTCCCTTCCAAAAGAGCTGCGGACTGGCCGCCGGCGTCGGCGCTCATCTGGCCGTCGCCCCACAGAGGTTTCATCTCGGGAGTGCGCGGTCCGATCGAAGTACGGCGAAATGGGTCGCCCCAAGTTCTGCATGTCCCTCACGCTGTACCCGTCCTGGCCGCTCTCGTCCTCCGCCACCCCCTCCTCGAGCTCGTCCTCCTCCTGGTCGTCCCGTCGTCTGTGGGAGTGGAAGGAGGCGGGAGCGGTGCTGGTCTGTCGGTGCAGCTCTCCGGTTCGGCCTACATCTCTGTACCGGTTCGTTTTCGGGTACGTGGACGCCGCCGCTGTGGCATTCTGCATCTCAAACGTCTGTCCGTCCAAGTAGCTCATGTAAGAGTCCAGAAAATCTCCTCCCCTCTCCGCCTCCCCCGCCCCGCCTCCCATCCGTCCGCCGGCTCTCTCCCCTCGGTCCAGTCTGTCCCCCCGGACGCCGCTGAGAGCCAGGATGCTGTCCAGGTGGTGGTCGCTACTGCTGCGGCTGTCCAGCTCCTCGATCCCAGAGTCCACCACCGTCTCCTGGGACTCTCCTTTCTTTGTGGCGGGGGGGAGGACGATGGTGCTCCCCCATCCTGCGGCCGCCCGTGACGGCGGCGGAGGATGTGGCGTGCGTTCGCTCCTGGTAGAGCTGAGTGGAGGTGCTTGTTGTGGTGGCAGCAGCGGTGGTTGTAGCGGCACAGCTAGCGGTCGAGGCGTGGGAGGCGGAGCCCCTGTGCGGGACGGAGGTGGAGGAGGGCGCGAGGGGGACCACGGTAAGCCGGGGGAGGCGCGACTGCGTGTGGGGGGGGTGTGGGCGAAGAGCGCCCGGGAGCGTGAGTGCTGTTGTAAAGGTGGTGGTGGTGGTGGGACATGGAGAACGGCCGGTGGTAGGAGCCGGGAGGAGGCGGGGGGAGACACCGACGGGGGAGGTGGAGGGCCCGATGAGGGCTGTAGGGTGGAGGGTGAGGAAGAGGGCAGGGGGTTGGGGGACGTTTGGGACGGGGAAGTGGACAGACTGAGTCAGGTTCGCCACCCTCACTGTCGTAAGATGTGAGGCTGGAGGCAGTGGAGTCGCCCGCCTGAGGGCGACGGCAGGGGGGTGTGAGCCGGGAACCCGCTTACGAACTGTTCTTTTTGGGGGGGGTGGAGGGGGCGGCGGGGGGAGGAGGAGCGGCGGCGGAGGGGGCGGGACTTGCTGTTGGCGGGAGGTCAGGGCTGTTGGCGAGCATCGCGCGCTGAGAGTACGCCGATATCGCTCGGTCGAAGCTGTTGGCGAACTCCAACGGAGGAGGGAGAGGGGTCGGCATAGACAAACTCGTCATCTGCATCCACCGAGGGGGGCGGGGGGGAGGGAGGACCATCAGGCCACTCCCACTGCTCCCCGTAGGGTTTGCTGTCTGCTGAGTACCGGTAGGTGGAGGAGAGGGAGGTGTGAGGGACAGGATAGTAGGCGTCGGCTTGGCTCTCCATTCTGAGAAAAGAGGGTCTCTGAGGCTGCTGAGACTGAGCCGCCTGATGAGCGGCGCTCTCAGCCGCCGCCTGCTCCGCCCTCCTCATGTAGCCCTCCCTCTCTTTGTCCCGCTCCCTCTCTCTAGACAGCTACTGAGACTGATAGTGATGCGTGTGGACTGTTTTGTCCTCGGAGAAGCGAACTCTTAGCCCCTCGCGACCTCCTCCTCCCTCCCGCTCCCTCTCCCCTCCGCCGCCTTCCTCGCCCCACACACTCCCGGCTCCTCTGAGGATTCTGGGAGAGGGCGGTCGGCCCACGGTGGCCGTGGTGGCGGCCAGAGACGAGGAGGTGACCAGGTAGGAGCTCGAGGACCCGGCGGCGGACGACACCGGCTGAGAGGTGACGGTGGACGAAGGGAACGCCACGCTGGACATCTGGCGGGTGAAGTGGTGCTCCGTTCCCCTC
>NW_027185386.1:1295856-1303538 GCF_022577435.1 Embiotoca jacksoni | reverse complement strand
AGCATCCAGTTGGTCCGTGAGTCAGAGGAGGTACACACACCGTGTCATCTGTAACATACTGTAACCACATGCTGGTGATCCCATGGTGCACCAAACAGTCCCAGCCCACTCCATCTGTTCATCCCGCTCTCTTTTCTCTCTCTCTCTCTCTCTCTCTCTCTCTCTCTCTCTCCTCGCGGCCTTTTTCCATGTTTCCATCCTGATGGCGACTCCTTGCCGGATTGGCTCCCTGCCTTGTTCTCCAAACTTCTAATCATTCACTAACTTTTTTTTTTCTTCTCTAATCCCATTTCCCCCTCGTTGATATTTCTCATTCAGTCTATTGAGTGTGTGTGATGCTCTCCACGGGCTGTGAGAGTCTCTCTGTCTCTGCCAAGGCTTCGTCTCTTTGTTATTCTTGTCCTCTTACATCCATCTCTGCTGCACCAGTCCAGATCCTCAAACGCTCTGAAGGGCCGAGTGAATAATTAACACACAGGACGCCGCATGTAATAACTTTTACACAAAAAAAAAATGAAGGCGGGAGTGAGCTGTGCAAAGCCTGCGTTCATGCACTTTTTTTTTCTAAAGTATAAACCTGGCAGAATAGTTGAATCAAATACTGGTGAAATCTAATTCTCCCTGCAGGCTGCACAATCACAAAATCACTGCAACCCATTCATTGAAGCTTGTGTGCAGGAAAATTAACCACCAACAACAAATGTCTTTGTGCACTCGACAAAGTTCAGCTCGATTAACAAGGAAGACAAAACAGATGGAAGCTCCTCGTTTTAACTTTTAGTTGAGGAACTACATGAACAAAATGCTGCAGAAATGACCCAAGAAAACGATTCCATCCATCACAGAATAAAAAACTGTAAAGTAATGGTTACTGGGTGGCCCGGTCCGGCTGTTCATCCATCAGCAACACGATGGAAGGTGAAAGCAAAGCAGCAGAAAAAATGCAGCGTTCGATTGATCAACGCCGAAGAGACTTTGCACGGAAACTTTCAGAGACAACAGAGTGACACTAACCAAGAAAAGTCTTTCTCACTGCAACTACTCCGAGGTGTTTGGGAGGATTTGAGGTTTCATCCCATCCGACCAGCGGCTAACTCGAACTCTGCTGTCTTCAGCGATTGTCATCAACTTTAAGTGGCGTTACAGTAGGCGACGTTTAAGTTTAGCTTCCCTGTACCGATTACATCACGAAGGGAACGAGGGCCTGTCCCATTTCAACAGATCAAATGCAGCCTAGTTTATCCTCACAAACCAGCGCGTCCTTGGAAGTCCTCAGTGTCCCTCACATAAAACCACGAGCTGATCAGTCAGCATCTTTAACATCCAGGAGTGTCACATGATGCAGGAGTGAATATACTAGACCAGGAAATGTGCTGCAGGGTGTAAATCATGAGAGAAACACAGGACTTAGTGGGCTCCCTTAAACGTGTAAAGCTGCCCTGGATATCATTTCACGTATCCTGATTTTTAGCAACACTTTTTCAGGTTGTTTGTAAATTGTTTTGTCTCCAGGTTGTTCTCCCTGAACACAACATCTGTTCCCGTCTCTTCCATCTAATTCAGACGGGGAAGAACAGGTCCACAGAGGGCCGCTGACCCTCACTCATCAAGGACGCGATTGAGCCGGACAATGCAGCAGAGTGCACGGCGCCGGTGTCACAGGCATAGGTAGAAGAAGCAAAGAGGCAGTGGACAGGTTTTGGCCAAGCGGGCTTCCATAGAGGTGTCAGAAAGGGAAGCTGGAACTTGTCATGCATGCTGCATCATTGAAACCATTCAGCATGCGTTGTTTCCTTTCTGTTGGCAGTCTCTCTCTCTCACAACACACACACACACACACACACACACACACGCAGGTAAAATATAAAATATACAGAAACACGGTACACATCACAGGAACACATGCGACCAGCCGGCCAACAGAGGGGAGAAATCTGCTTCCCACCTTTAGTGTTTTAGTCGGACAACAGCAATCTACACACACACACACACACACACACACACACACACACACACACACACACGACACACACACAAACACACACACACACACACACACACACAAAGTCATGCATGCACACAAACAAACGCGCAATCAATCTGCACATCAATGCAAAAAAAAAAAAAAAAAAGCAGCGAGTGTCACTCGTGCCGGCGCAGCGCTGCTGGAGGACGTTTGTTCACGAGAGCGATTCAAAGCGGAGAGAAAGAAAGAGAAACGACACACACACACACACACACACACACACACACACACACACACACACACACACACACATGTTCATACAGCGAAACAGAGAACGACTGCACTGCTCTACGCGGGCTGTGCAGCAGCAGCAGCAGCAGCTCGTCCGTCTTCACACACTGAATCAAACACATCCGTCATTCTTTGGAACATCTGTCAATCCGCCTCATCGATCCTGCTCCGGACATCCATGATGCTGCACATGCATGCAACCCCCCTACTCCCCCCCCCCCCCCACACACACACACACACACCATCTCCCCCAGCAACTGGAGGAAGAGAGGGAAAGAAGAGTGAGGGTAGTGGGGGGGGGGTATAAAAAGCCATGGCAGCTACCTGTAAATGAACCAGACGCTCCGATTCACGGGCCGAGCGACGGCCAGGAAGAAGAGAGGGAGAGGGAGAGGGAGACATCCTCCTCGCCGCATGCCCCCATCGCCATTTCCTCCCCTCCCTCTCCTCCTCCTCCTTCTCCTGCTCCTTCTCGGCTTCCAGCGAGACAGCAGCGAGCGCGAGCCGCGAGAGAGGAGGAGGAGGAGAGGAAGAAGAGGAGGAGAGAAAGATGGAAGAGGGAAAGGAAGAGGGCCGAGCTCTCCCAGCCCCTTCATACTTAAGACAGAGAGGAGTGGGAGGGGAGGGAGGGAGGGAGGGAGGGAGAGAGAGAGATGGTTTGCTGTGACTGCGACACAGAGAGAGAGAGAGAGAGAGAGGAGAGGGGAGGAAGAGGAGGGAGGGGGGGAGGAAGGGGAATAAGGTGGCTTTACAAAGAAAGAGAGAGAGAGAAATGAGGGTAATTTAGAAAAAGAGAAAGAGAGAAAGAAGTGATTGGGTTTGTCACAGGGGGCTTCACACACACACACACACACACACACACACACACACACACAACACACACACACACACACACACACATACACACACACACACACACACACTCTGCTGTCTTCTCCCCCCCCCCCCCGCTGTGCCTATAGTTTATATGTATAGTATTTCACTCCGCCTATTTATCACTGTCGTGATTTTTCCATTCATAAAACCGGATGTTGCCTGCGATAAGTCTCCGTTATAATTCATTCACAGATGACGGAGGCCTCGCGGAAGTCTGGAAAAAAGGAATCGGCGTCACATGACATAACGTTTAAAAAAGATAAGAGAAATGATCATGATGTAATGTCCCTCGCTGTTATTGACCCCGCGTGTCTTTAAAAATCACACTTAACTCACCTCCCTGGGGTTTTTTTCTTATCAAACACATGCACGCAAACACACTCCTTTCCTCACATTTGCTGTAAACAAAGCATGAATGGAGGGAGGGCGGGGGGGAGGGAGGGGGGCATCGATGCAGACAGAAGAGGAGGGGGGGGGGTGGCAGAGAAACAGCTGGAGGATGAGTGGCGGAAGAGGAAGAAGAAGAGAGGAGGGATACGGATTCACTCACATCATCTCTTAGTCAGAGCCTCCTTCCACGTATGTCAAGTTGTCCTCCGTCGACTCTCCCTCCCTCCTCCTCCTCCTCCCTCCTCCCTCCCTCCCTCTACGTCTTTTCTCCTCCTCCTCTCCTCCTCCTGCACTCGAGGACGATCGCGCCTTCTTGTCCTCTCTCCTCTCACATCTCTGCCTTTTTTTCTGCCCCGCGTGTCAGGCTATACCGCTGCGATGCGTACAGTGTGTGTGTGTGTGTGTGTGTGTGTGTGTGTGTGTGTGTGTGTGTGTGTGTGTGTGTGTGTGTGTGTGATGAGGGAGAGAGAGAGAGAGAGAGAGAGAGGAGGAGGTGACAGAAAAGCTCCACATGATCGTATGTTTATGTTTATGTTTGTATGTTTATATGTTTATGTTTGTATGTTTATGTTTATGATCGTATGTTTATGATCGTATGTTTATGTTTGTATGTTTATGATCGTATGTTTATGTTTATATGTTTATGATCGTATGTTTATGTTTATATGTTTATGATCGTATGTTTATGTTTATATGTTTATGATCGTATGTTTATGATCGTATGTTTATGTTTATATGTTTATGACCGTATGTTTATGTGTTTGTATGTTTATGTTTATATGTTTATGATCGTATGTTTATGTTTGTATGTTTATGTTATATGTTTATGATCGTATGTTTATGTTTGTATGTTTATATGTTTATATGTTTATGATCGTATGTTTATGTTTGTATGTTTATGTTTATATGTTTATGATCGTATGTTTATGTTTGTATGTTATGTTTATATGTTATGATCGTATGTTTATGTTTGTATGTTTATGTTTGCTCTCCCGTCATACGTGCGCATCTCCGGACCAAAATCCGAGCGCGCGGCTCTTCTCGCAAAAAAGTGAATAATCTCCGAGTCGCACATGTTCCGTGTTTCACATGTAGGAGTCACTGCACGTGCTCCTCTAAAAGGACAACAAAACGGCCGCAGCAGAGTTTTAACAGGAGACTCTGCAGCTCCCAAAACCTGCGCGTGCCCGCTCGTCCTCATTTGACCCGCAAAAAAAATGGGTGTCCGGCAGCAATGAACGGACCCGCGGAGAGCAGAGGACTTCATGAACCGATCGGTTTGTAAGGTTTCATCTCTTATTGAGAGCAACTGAGTGGTTTACAGGGAGAGTTCAAAGCTGCAGAAATACAGCAAAGGTAAAAATAAATAAATAAAAGGATTCGATAACAGATCGATGAGTGACAGACAAGATGTTCAGGAGAGAATTAGCCAATAAATTGGGAAAACTGAATAATCACCCATCTGCCTTGTTCATTTCCAAAACTCTTCAGAAAGCCTCATATTTCAGTCAACAGGGAACAAAATGAATGAGACGGTGAAAACTTCTGGAAAAAAAAAATATATATTTTGTTCCTCTTACAAATAAAATAGAATTAAAAGGAATTAAATAAACCGTTGCTTGAGTTATACATCTTAATGATGTAAACCAAAACATCCAAACTGGTATTTTGGTACATCGCCATCTTGGATTTTTTTTTTTGGAGCCAGAGGTGACCATATTTGGAGCTGAGGAGGACTCTATGCCCCGCCCACCTATACTTGACTGTACCACAGGCACATCAATCAAACCAGGTTTTTCTTTTGAGCTAGCCCTTAGTGGCCCTCAGTGGTATTGCACTATATTGTATTGGCTTTACTTTTACAATTTGGAGATTATGTTTATTTCTATTTAAAGTCTATAGATTTACACTTCAAAAAGTATCATCTAATACTAACTCCCTCTAGTTTTTAGTAGCTGTTTACAAAATAAAAGTCGGCTTTCCTTCGCAACCACAATTAATCAAGAAGAGACAGAATAAAGTGTCTCCTGTGAGCTGCAGAGCAGCAAAACGTCACCGACATCTGCCGTTTTTTGATTGTTAGTGATCAAAAATCCAGTTATGAAATCTGTTTGTGAGTTTATGTGGAACAACTTCAGTTCGATCAGTCTGTGCTTCACGCGATCGAACGCTCAGCAAAGAGAAGGAACATCAGTGGTCACGAGCGCCACATGGAGGATTGTTGCTGAGGTTTGATTGATTAGAAATGTATTTAACCAATCACTTAAAGATCTTTGCTCCTCAGTGATCTAAATACCGTTTCAGCAGCTGCACCAAGGAGGAAGAAACACTCGGGAACTTGAACCATTTCTAATTAAAAGATCAATAATGAGAAATTATGGCTGATGGCAATTTTCACTAAAAAATAAATATCAGTATCATATCAGCCTTAAAGATTCGATGGAGGATGTAAAATGGGGAGGTGGGGGGAGGTGGGGGGAGGTGGGGGGTGTCCTTCTTCCTGCTTTTTTTTTCTGACCTCCTCAGGCCTCCTGTTGCACACACGAAACACAAAAGCACGTCTCTTTCCAGCCCATTTGTAAAAAACACAAGACGCCTTTCTTCCTTCATCCCTCCCCCTCCAGCCCTCCTCCCCCCTCTCCGAGTGCCCTTCACTGTCTGACCTCCAGATGGAGGACACCGCAGGGAGGAGAGGGCGATGGGAAGAAATGTTTTTTTTTAAAGTACGGGGCGGTGATGAATAGAGAAAGCGAGGGAGGGATGCGGAGATGTGGCCAAGTACAGAGGGATGAAAAGGAGGAAGAGGTGAGATATTGCATGTAGTGATGAAGGCTGTGAAAGTCTCTGAGTCAGCTGGTCCAACAAACACGCTGCAACACGCCTTTAATTATCCATGATGTGTGTGCTGGCGCGTGTTGCACAAACATATGTGAGTTTGCATGGAAATGTCACCGTTGATGAAAAGCATGTTAATAATAAATGATAGTGGTGTGTGTGTGTGTGTGTGTGTGTGTGTGTGTGTGTGTGTGTGTGTGTGTGTGTGTGTGTGTGTGTGTGCGTGTGTGTGTGTGCGTGTGTGTGTGTGTGTGTGTGTGTGTGAGAGAGAGAGAGAGAGAAGCAGTGAGGGGAAAAACAGAAAGGAAAATAAATGCAGTGAAAGTTGAGGAATCGTGAAGAATAATGATGAGTGAGAGAAATGATGAAGGACAGAAGCAGAAGGCATGGTTTCACATAAATAATACATGTGATTGAAAACGGCTTTATTTCTATGTAAATAATTCTCCCTTCGCTCGGTCCAAATCCTGGACAAGGAAATGAGTTTTCCTCAACGATGCTGATGCATTAACACGAACAACATTATATATATAATCCATGACGAGAGGTGACACAACCAAAGTGAACACAGGAGGTGTCTTCTCCACTCCTGTATCAGCAGGTCACATCAGCAGGAGGTGTGGAAAAAAACCTGATGGACATTTTCTGTCCGATATCCAACAATAAAATGTTCAAGTGACTGAAAAGTGACGTAAAACTGGGCACTCTGTTTGTTGTGAGGAGGTGAAATTAGAGTGAAAAGGTTTAAAACAGTTAAAAGGGCCCGAAGGGGGTTGAAAAATTAAGCCAACAGGGAAGTTCTAAAAACTGCAGTTCCTCGAATGGCCACTTGAGGCAGACTCCAAAAGCAAGTCAATCCACACAGTGGTGCACTCAGGTTTCTGCTATAGGTGGGCGGGGCATAGAGTATCCACAGTTTGCTCCTCCCCGCAAACCCAAATATGGTCACTTCCTGCTCCAAAAAAAATTCTGCAGGCTTTGTTTGGCCCTTTAACTCTTTTTTTTAACTCTCTGTTTCATGCACACAATAAAGATACTTATGGATTCTATCCAACCACATTATAGTGTCACTGTTTTACACCTTGCATTTATTTAGTGAGGTGTTTGCTGCAACAGCTGCAGCTTCCTTAGATGTGATTTTTCAGCAGTTTGAAAATAATCTTTCTGCAATGGAACATGTTGCCATACTTGTTGGTGTGAATGACCTTGTGTAAGTGTAAGTGCTCAAATTGAGATACGTGCACCTTCAATTTGATAAATGCTGGAAAACTGCTAAAAATCAGTGAAGTTGCCCTTTAAGAATGAATCCTGTGTGAGACCGGAT